>NC_092042.1:7048947-7051299 GCF_003086295.3 Arachis hypogaea | reverse complement strand
AGGTTGTTGGGTAGATGACCCAATTGGGGTACTTGACCCAGATTTCTTAGACGGCCCAGGAAGGGCTAGACGAATACCTCTGCCTCTTACCGAGGCTAATGTTGCCTTTTTAGGCATCTTTCCCTTGATTATCTCCCTGCAAATATTCACGTGTGAGAAGTCAGGAGAGAGTTTGAGTTACCCTTGATATGCTCAATGTCGAAATCAAAGACACTTAAAAATTGCTTGCCATCTGGCAAAAATTTGCTTTGATGCAAGATTTTTTACATCATTTTAAACATCTTTAACTGATTTGCAATCAACTCGGACTAAAAATTTTTGGTTGAGTAAGTCGGATTGAAATTTTGTGATGCATAAAACAATGGCTAATTTCTTTTTTGATTGTGGAATATTTTTGTTGAGTAATATTCCAGTGTTTGGATGTAAATGCAATGATACATTCTTTTATCATGCAGTTTTTGTTTTAGAATACCACCATATCCTAAATCTGATGCATCAGTTTCTACTATTTTGAATGCATGAGAATGGGCAGATAAAGACATGGAAAGATTGCGGACTTTGGTTTAAGAAATCTGATAATATCCGAATGTTTGTCTATCCAAGTTGGAGGATTTTTTTAAGCTATCATGGAGGGGCTTAATGAGATTGTTAAGATTCGGGATGAAATTTGAAACATAATGAGGCATCCTAGAACCTCTGGAGCTGAGGTTTATCGAGGATATAATCTGGGAACTTTTCTGCAAACAAAATTGATCTTTCAATAGGAGTTATTGTTCCTTGGAAAATTATGTGACCAGGAATCGAATTTTTGTTTGAAAAAGAACAATTTTTGGTTTAGAAACAGCAAGTCCATTTTTTTGGATGATGTACATAAAAGTTTTAACATGTTTGAAATGTTCATCCAGAGTCTGGGAAAAAATTAAGACATCATCAATATAAACGATTGCAGAGTTTGAGTATGGGTTGAAAATATCATTCATGATTTTCTGAAATTCGGAAGGGGCATTTTTCAGACCAAAAGGCATTACATTCATTCATATTGCCGAATGGAACTGTAAAAGCTGTTTTATATCGGTCTGATTCAGCAAATTTGGATTTGCCAAAAACCCGACTTCATATCAAATTTGAAAAATATTTGCTGAGTTTAACCTATTAAGCAAATTCTTTTTGTTTGGGATGGGGTAACGAATCCACTGTAAAGCTTGATCAATGGTTTGTAATTGATGACAAGCCTGGGAGTTCTCTTTCTATCTCAGCTTGTTTATTAACATAAAAAGCAGAGCAAGACCAAGGACTTTTGCTAGGATGGATTAACCTTTATCCAAAGATCTTTAATTTCTTTTTGACAATGCTGCAAAAGCTGCTCATTCATTGAATGGGGCGGGCTTTTGTAGGGATTTTTGATTCTTTGAAATCCTTTTCATATGGAAGATCAACAATGTGTTCTTTCCTATCCCAGAAGGCATGAGGCAAATCAGAACAAATGGATTTTCAATTTGATTTAAAAGATTTTTTTATTTTTTCTTGAATCTTTGGTTGAGAAAGCTGTGATTCAAGGGTTTGAAAGAGATTTCTTCTTTTAGAAAACAAATCTGTTTGGTTTGGATTCAATTAAGTTTAGAGATCTTTGCTTTGGCGATCTAGGAACTCAAAAGAAGTTACTTGTCCTCCTACAAAGAGGTAAGTCCAGGAAAATCTGCAGATATGGAAATAATAGATTTATGAAAGGTGTCCCAAAACTACATCATTTTTATATCTTTTGCTATGATGAAATCGGTGGCAATTCTGAATATTTCCCTTTTCAATAAAGACATTAGTTTATTTTAAAATTGATACTTAGCCTTTCACCCGTTATTGAGCTAGGCGTTCAGTAGTTTTTTAGAAATATTTTGTGGGGACTAGACCTTCCTTAATACAGTTTGAACTTGCACCTGAATCAAAAGAGTGCAATGGTGTCAAAAACAAAATCTTTAACGACAATTCGGACATTAACACGTTTTCATGAGGAGAATACATTTATTATTCTCAAAATTTCTTTTACCTCATTGTCGTTAGAAATTTATTTTCTTGTTCCTTAGAGCACTCAGTTTGGTTTAAAGAGACCAGATCCTCATCACCAGATTCTTCTTCTTGTACTAATTGCGAGAGAATGAGATGATGATCGTTTTGGTTTCTTTGATTTCCTGGATTTCTCTCTTAAGATTATTAACCTCAGTTTGGAGGTCCTGAATGGTTACGGGAGAATAACTTGTTTTTCTAATTTTTTGAAAATAGGTTTGACATCATATTTATTGTTAAGGACCAAATTTTTGGGTTTTTTCTCCTTTGTAAAGATCTTTTTAGTTTCAAAGA